>NW_026782574.1:0-43180 GCF_031769215.1 Ylistrum balloti
TTGGTCCAAATGAAAGTCGTGACAAGATCTCGTATGTCACATCTCCATTGAATTAACGTGTGATGAGAAGGTCTAACTTGTTCATCGGAGCCGAGGACCATTTGACGATATTCTGTGAGTAATTTTTTGCATTTGACTGCATTAATGAGCTGTATAGTAAACAAGAAATATTTCAATTTATTTATTTTTCTTTTTTTAAAACGAGACGTATAACTTTAGTAAGTTTATTTTCACATACGATATTTTAGACCTCTTTCTTGGGGTGTATGTCACATACGATAATTTGATGCATTTTACTTCTGTCTTTAAAACTGCATTTTTACTGCCTAGTTTCTAAACAGCGATTGGGTTCTTTTACTCCATATATCCACTTAAGACAATTTGGATCTATCACCACCCTCAGTTTTCCCATATTTTTTTGTGATTTGATGGACATACGACATTTTGAAAGTGTTTCCACTTCGCTTTCTATTTAGCAAAGTTTGGACATACTATATTTTGTCTTCCAATAGAAGCTCATTTTTAAGAAATAATACAAGTATTTTTATCTCAGAATTACACGGCATTTTATAGCATACAGACTATTAGACTAAATTACGAACAAGAAATTATAGGCATTGTCCTGAATTGACTGGAAAAAGCTTGAAAACTTACTACAGGTACTTTCAATATAGTCATGACTGTAATGAATCCTAATATAAAATTTCTTCTTACATAACAAACGTAACTTTGTGTTTGTATTGAAGGGGACATTGATATTGCTTGTCTATTTTATGACGTAACACTCGTAGCGTCTGGTTGGGACACTTGAGTGATGCTGTGCTTATTATATTGTAGGTAGTAATGTCAACATCTTCTTGTGAAGACTTTGAAAGAATATGGACATGTTGCCAATGTGATAGGGTTGCAAAAAATCCTTTTCATTTAGAAGATCAACAGTTAACTGGACAGTATGTTTTTACTGATACTGATGGAAAAATTTGGTTATGGTGTCTCTGTTGTCACCGATATTTCCATTATGAGTGCGTAGAAAACTTACCTGACAATTTAACAGAAGGTGACTTCGTAGAGGACTATTTATGTGCAGACTGTGGCTGGGGCATGTGATCCTTTAAGTATGAGTAACGTTTGGAAACGAAACGGCGCCGATATAAAAACTTTGATTAACTTCAAACACTATGAGCACTCGCAGTTGGAGTTACTGAGGGAACGTGAAAATGGAACATTTGCAAAGACAAACAACACCCAATACAATTTTATGCAATATTTTTATTACAGTATGTTTCCGTCCTCGACACCTAGATATTTAGTTATATCAAGAAAGGGCAATTCATATGAGCAAATTGAATTTAAGTTCCATCCAAACTGTAAAAACGGTTGCTAATGCTGTGGCTTTTTGAAACATCAAAAATATGCTTTCACGGGGTATGTTAATGGTTCGTCTTGCAAGACAGAATGCGGACAAATCAAACTCAAGTAACACCAATGAATACAACACCCACACAAGTTCTGGAGATGGCGTACATTGTACAGTGCAGGGTAGTACAATTACAGCTACAATTGCAAAAGAAATGCCTGATATTGCTTCCTGTGAGGCACTTCATTGTAGTATCCAGGGAGGTGCAATTACAGTTACCAGTGTAAAAGAAATTCCTGGTATTGCTTCTTGTGAGACACTTACAGAAACGGATTCATTTCAAAATAGTGAAGTAAGTAACAGTATTCCGAAAAACTCTGGAGATGACGTCCTTTCTAGCATCCAGCGTGGTACAATTACAGCTACCAGTGTAAACAAAATTCCTGATCTTGATTTTTGTGAGACACTTACAGAAACGGATTCATTTCAAAATAATGGAGTAAGTGGCAGTATTCCGAAAAAATCTGAAGAAGGCGTCCATTATAGAGTCCAGGGTGGTACAATTACAGCTACCAATGTAAATGAGATTCCAGATATTGCTCCTAGTGATGCAGATATTCCAGATATTACTTGCTATGAGACCCTTCTGGAAACAGATAATGAATTTTCTGGTTCTAGTTTAAACGTCAAATCTCCAAATAGCAAAAGGCAAAATCTACAAGAAAATACTTTGGATGAAACAGAACATGATTTTTCAGAAGCTGATGACAGTTTTGATGATCCAGATTACGTACCAGAGAGTGATGCTGATGATCCTGTAGATGAAGATATGAAGGTAGATCATGAGGAAGTTGTCGATGAGAAACCAGTCAAAAGGAAGAAATGTAATAGTAATGAATGGGTAAAAAACAAAAACAAAATGCTGAGAATGTCAGGAAAACAGTATTCTGGACTGACAAAAAAAGACGGCAAATATCAGTTTTCGGCTCAAAGACCAGGTCGCATATTGGCCCCAAAAGGTTGTTCCAAAAAATGCCAAAACTCAAAAGTTAAAATGTGTGCAGAATTTAGTGAAGATGACAGGCTTGTTATTTTTAATAAATTTTGGAATAACCTTGACTGGAATCAACGAAAAGTGTATGTCAACTCGCTGGTGTCTAAATCTGAAACAAGTAGAAAAAGAACAGCAGCAGCCGAAAGTAGGAAAAGCCATAGCTTTGTTTATAGATTGTGGAAAGGCCAGGAAAAAGTTGTGGTATGTAAAAGTATGTTTTTAACAACTTTGGCTGTAGGAGAACAAACTGTTTATGGTTGGGTCAATATGTCGAGCACAGGTATTCCAATCAATCCACCTCCATCTAAGAAAGGAGACACGAGGAGAAAAAGAGACGCAGAGTTAAGGACGAGTGTTGTTGACTTTTTGAAAACACTTCCGAAACTAGAGTCTCATTACTGCAGGTCCTCAAGCTCTAAGCAATACTTGGAACCTCTTTTTACTACACTGACGGAGTTGCATCATGAATACAAACGATATTGTGATGAAAATAGCTTGAAAGCAGCGTGTCTTAAGTTGTTTAAATCCGAGTTTGATGACCAAAATCTGAGTCTTTTTTCTCCAAAAAAAGACCAGTGTGATCTGTGCTGTGGGTTTGAAACTGGCAATATTAAAGAGGAAGTGTTTCAGAAACACTTGTCAAGGAAACAAGCTGCAAGAGACGAAAAGAACAGAGACAAGGAAAAGTCGATATCTGACAATACCTACAGAGTTGTAACTATGGATCTTCAGTGCGTTCTTCTTTCACCAAGACTTCAGGCCAGCGCTCTTTATTATAAGACCAAGCTTGCATGCCATAATTTCACACTCTATGACTTAGCAACGAAAGATGTTACTTGCTACTTTTGGCACGAAGGTGAGGGTGATCTGACTGGAAATTCGTTTGCTTCTTGTATTGTCCACTTTATTGAAGACATGCTAGCTCAATCTGATAAAGAGATTAAAACAGTTGTACTTTACAGCGATGGTTGCACATACCAGAACCGGAACACGGTGTTAGCAAACGCATTGTCCAAATTAGCAAAAGAAAGGGGTTTAACTATCTTACAAAAATATTTGGAGAAAGGACATACCCAAATGGAGGTAGACAGCGTACACAGCACCATTGAAAGCAAACTGAAGAGAAAGCCAATTTATGTGCCACAGAATTACGTAGATATAATCAAATCTGTCCGTCCGTCTCAACCTTACCATGTTCACTACGTCGATCACACATTTTTCAAGAACTTTTCGCACATAAACTTGTATTCAAGTATCAGGCCAGGTACTAAAGTAGGTGATCCTGTTGTGACTGACATTCGTGTTTTGGAATATTCTCCCCATTGTGGTATTAGGTATAAGCTGATGTATGATCAGGAGTTTTGTGACTTTCCTAGAAAGGCCAAACTTAATGAACAAGCTACACCTGAAATGACAGTTGCACCACTTCACGCTACACAATGTAAGGTGAAAGAATCAAAGTACAAACACCTTCAAGAACTAAAAAATGTGATTCCACGGGATTTTCATCCGTTTTATGACGTACTACGCCATACATGAACCTGTTCAGTCTTGAAAATTATTTCTATCGTTTTCATATCGGATTATGTTATACTTAAACTGTTTAGATCTAAGAATCATTGAATCATTGAAACGCTTAGCAAAAAGTAAAAGGTGTTTAAAAGTAACATTTACAGAAAATACTTAATGTGATTATTATGTGAATCTATTGCTATACAGTTAAAGCTGAATTGTGTATTTTTTGTTGTTGATAAAAACAGACAGCCAGTCTAACAAATTATCTGTGTTGATTCCCGAATGTATATCTAATCTTGTATTAGGTGATCATCATTTTATAAGGACTGTGGTTTTTGCTTACATTTTTTATCCTTTTTTGAACTTTTATGCCGAAAAGCATGAATAATGTTTATACTTTTTTTTAAATTTTAATGCTGAAAACATGAATGATGTTTATACGCTATACGTTTTACTTTTGAAATAATTATTTATTTTTTTCTAGTCATACGAGAGGTTTAATTATTTCATTGATACTGTTGTTGAATTGCTTTGGTTTTGTTCATGTTAATTAAACTCTGTTTTATTGATTTATGAACGACTTTCGTTATTTTTATGGTTTTTTGTTAGATTTTAAAGTCGTAAATCAAAGCATACATTTTATGCAAAAATGTTGTATGTCCAAAATTGGCATAAATTTTCAGAACCAAAATATTGTATGTCCACTTCTTCATCAGGCGCATATTGATTTAACAACATGACCTTGGTATCTTAAATAAAGGTCGGTAAAAATAACCTTGGAACAACTTTAAGTAAGAAACACAGTTGCATTTGGTTTATAGAATGTTTTTTCTTCCCCCTGTAAAAAACAAATTTTGGACTTACGAGGTTTTGTCAGCCAGCCGACGATATTGAAATTTTGGAAAGATCCATCATGTACTTCTTGAGAAATAGCGGTAACAAACTATAACTGTCAAAATCCAAGATTGCTGCCTGGCGGCCATATTGTTCTTGAAATCCACCTAAAAAAAGTACAGTGCACAACTAGGGAGGGAGGGGAACCTACATATGTAATTTGAAAAAAAATCCATCCAGTACTTGTTGAGAAATAGCGGTAACAAGAATTGTTTAGGGACAGATGACGGACCACGGACCATGGACGAAGGGCGATTTGAATAGCCCACCATCTGATGATGGTGGGCTAAAAATATGATAATCTCTTTATGCCCAACAAGATTATATATGGTTATGGGGTGGGAATCTCAACAGTTCCAGATATATAGCCCAGAAATTAAGCCCCTGGGGAGGGGCCAGACACCGGGACCTATTCTTACATTATAATTGTGTTCATCTCTTTATGCCCAACAATACTATATATGGTTATGGGGTAGGGATCTCAACAGTTTCAGAGATAAAACCAAGAAACTAAGCCCCTGGGGAGGGGCCAGACCCCAGGGCCAATTCTTACATAATAATTGTGATCCTCTCTTTATGCCCAACAAGACTATATATGTTTATGGGGATCTCAACGGTTTCAGAGATATGGCCTAGAAATGAAGCCCTTGGGGTGGGGCCAGACCCCCAGGCTAATTCTTACATTATAATTGTATTCATCTCATTATGCCCAACAAGCTTATATATGGTTATGGGGTGGGGATCTCAATGGCTTCAGAGACATAGCCGAGAAACTAAGCCCCTGGGGTGGGGCCAGACCCGGGGTCTAATTCTTACATCCTGATTCTGATCGTCTCTTTATGCTCAACAATACTATATATGGTTATGGGGTGGGGATCTCAACAGTTTTAAAGATATAATCCATAATACTTTGAGCTCCACCCCTCCCACTCCAGGGTATGAACACACCATTCATGAAAAAAAAAAAAAATGTGATTCCCTTTCAGGCAAACATCCTTCAAACTAAATTTGGACAAAATCCAATCATTCCTAAAGGAGGAGTAGAATTTTAAAGAACTCACAAAATTTCCCCTTTTGGGCCCCGCCCCTCAGGCCCCTGGGGGCCTAGACCACTCATTTATACACTAGATGTGATTATCACAAGGGGAAATACTTCTCTAATCCACGGAGCAATTCTTGTGGCAGATCCATGTCTGAGCGACAATAAGGGAAACCTATCTGGTGATCATCTTGCTGTCTATGCCACACTAAATTGTGGTAAACCAAAACGTGCCAGAAAAGAGGTCAGCTTCCGGAAATTCCGCGAAATTTCTGTACCTGATTTCATCAAAGACGTTCAGTCATCTTCAGTCCTTCAGACTACTGACGGTGGAGTTGACTGTCTTGTTGAAGCATATAACTCTGGTATCGAGGCTCTGATCGAGAAACATGCACCTCTTCAGACAAAGGTAATTACTGTCAGACCTAACGCGCCTTGGTACAATGAACAACTTCGTGATGCAAAACAATTGGAAGGCGGAGAAACGTTGGCGAAAGATCAAACTAACCATCCATCGCCAGATATACAGAGAACATTGTCGGGCAGTCAGTTCACTACTCATTCAACGTAAGAAGGATTATTATTCAGGAAAAATCACAGAATGTGGATCGGATACAAGACAGCTTTTTAGACTCACCAGAAACCTTATGGGACATACTGGTGAAATCGCCCTACCAAGCTGTTCTTCTGAAAAAATCTTGTCCAACAAGTTCAGTGATTTTTTCCAGGATAAAATCAATACAATCAGGCAAAAGATTGATGTTGTGAACTCAACTTCCGACACTGGCATCTCTGCCATGGATGCCGATATCCAATTCTCTGGTGAACCTTTGACGCAGTTCACTCCAACAACTGAAGAAGAATTGCGCAAGATAATTACAAACTCTCAAAATCCCTGGCCAAATTCAAGAGGGATATTAAAACCCACCTGTTTACGTCTGCATTTTAGACTCTCACGCAGACGTCCTGTATATACATACTTTCACCACTACTTACTTGATTTGGTTACTGTGTTACATATGTTGATTACTATGTTATACATGTTCTGTAAATTTTGTAGTAAGATTATTATGTAATTGTGAAGCGCATTAGAGTATTTTGTCAAAATAGATAGTGTGCTATATAAATGTTGTATATTATTATTGTCAGATCAGCTAGCAAAGTACTATACTTTCAACAGAAAGAGTAAACCAATTGTGTCAGGGTTATATGCAACCAGTACTAGACTACATTCAAAATGTGAGGTACAAAGGCAAAATTGCCAAAATGTCTGAAACACAAATTTTTGATGCCATTTTAGGGGGGTTGAGGCCAGAGATCCGTTCCTCAGTTATTCAAAAAGAACCGGTAGATTTAGACCAGCTAATTAAGGTAGCAGAGTTAGCTGAGGTAGCTATTATAGGTGCAGGAAATACCCCTACACAAACAGAACCACAAAGTGATATCGCATCACTAGTGCTAGATAAAATAAACGCGTTGGCAACAGATATGAGAACAATTAGGGCAGAAGTAAATGTCATTAAGTCTAGCAAGACTGCATTCTCACATCCTCAAACAACAAAAACAACACACATGCGCATAGGTCAGATAACCATACAAACACTTCAACATGTGGTAGGTGTGGCTCTAGGTATCACACCCAGGATAGGGAATGTCCTGCATTTGTCAAAAAGATGAAGTGTCACAAGTGTGGCATGATTGGTCACTTTAAGGGTCTTTGTAAACAGAAAGATCCGGAGGTAGTTCAATCATTCTCCTGGCTTTTCGCGGATGACACTAAAATTTATACAGATATCAGGGATGGGAAAGATCTACAGAAGGATTTAGATAGTCTGCAAAGTTGGTCAGATAAATGGCTTTTAAGGTTCCATCCAGATAAATGCCACTGGATGAGAATAGGAAAGGACACTAACAAAGGCAGTCTACATCTGTACAGCGATTCAGGGGCGACAAGGAGTAAAATTCATCTGAAGGAAGAAAGTGAGAAGGACTTGGGAATTATTGTGGATAGTAAATTAAACTACAAGAAACACATTCAATCAGCAGTGAACAAAGCTAATAAAGTCCTAGGGATTGTAAGGCGAACTTTTACTTATCTAGACAAAAGATCATTCTGTTTATTGTACAAGTCACTAGTCAGGCCACACCTGGAATATGGGGCTAGCATTTGGAATTCATACCAAATACATCAAGTTACTAGAGAGTGTACAGAGAAGGGCGACAAAGCTTCTGCCAGGGTTGAGAGAAATGACATATGAGGACAGAATGAGATATTTAAATTTTCCATCATTGAAATATCGAAGGGATAGAAATATCGAAGGGATAGAGGAGACATGATAGAAGTGTACAAAATTCTGAGTGGTCTTTATGACATGAAAGCTGCAGAGAACTTACTGAGAGTTAACAAGACAAAACGCACACGAGGGAACTCACTATCACTGGAGAAATCAAGAAGCAGACTAGACATTCGAAAATATTCATTCACACAGAGAGTAGTGAGTAACTGGAATGCATTACCGGAAAAGATTGTGAGATCACCGACACTGACCACCTTTGAGAACAGATTGGACAAATTCTGGGAACTAGAGGACAGAAAGTACAATGTTGACAATCACCAAAGCAGTACATCAACCAGGAGTGACTATATGAATACTTTATTGAGACAAAATCTGGATCTGAGTATAGAGGCCTAAGAAGGCCTACATTCAGAATCGACTAAGTAAAATGTAGTGAAATTAGGTCCAAGCGTGTCGGTGACCCAGGGTCGTCACGGGTGGCCGGGTTTTTGCACACGGTGCATCAGATTGATAAAAAACTAGACAGATTGATACATACACGTGCTCCTAGCAGGAACTAATTTATAACCAACACTGATTGACAAAAGTGTCCACACTTGTCCCCGGTAAAACGGAGACAGTAATTCTCTTCAGGAAACGGCTAACCCCCGGAAACAACGCTGAAGGGAAATCCCTCGTATCAACTGAAGAGGTAACTAATTAGTGTTGAGCAGACGACAGTCACGCTTGACACAACAAAAAGTAAAGTAAAAAACAAGAATTAGTGGTCTTATACCAGGTGTGAATAGGTTTACCACTCGCATATCCATCAGCCACATGGAAAATCGACTTCAGTGAAGCATTGCGATTTTCATTTGATAACTATATTACATATTAATGAACTGTATTTTATACAACTGTTTAACTAACCTAGCCCCAGTCAACAGGATAATCGCATTTTGTGAGAAATATTGCCATGTGATGTTTTCCTGTAACTATAGAAAACACCCGTTGTTCAACCTAAGGCGAGTAAATAACTGTACATAAAAATAAACCTCATAACCCCTCTCCCCCACCCAAAAAAACACCAAAAAAATGAGAGTAGATGGCAGTTATTTCCCCACCATATTAATGTGTCCGAGTTTCCCCACCTACTTTGTAAGAACGACTCGTCCCAAAACACGGGTGAAGCGTCCCATTATCCAGGGCGAGCAGGTATATATTTCGGTACTATGACACAGTATGCACAATGAAGAAGAAAAAAATAATATACATCAAGACTTTGTTTGCTATTTTGTGATATGTTTTGCTCGAACTGTCTGATTGAAACTTTCCAATAAACCGACTATTAATGTAAAAATATTAGCGAGATATCGGGGCAAAATGTCTGGATTGCTTCAAGACTCCCCCACCTATCTCGCCCCAAATATTATCCATAACGTCCCATATTTAGAACTATTTGCCCCAACATAACTTATCGCGCCTACTATTTCGCCACTATGCATTACCAGAAAAAGAAAAAAACATAATGTAACGGAACTGGTCTCTGCTGTATGGATCTCTTGATCTGTCCCTTGTATCCTTGGTAGCTGTGCCAGACACCCAGTTCCACGTGGGAACAGTTTGACCAATACTAATGTGGTTTCAAACCACCTCCTTCAACTAACCGTAATACTGAGTTCCGAGTCCTCAAATTAAGTCGTTAATGATAGTAACTCTAACTTCCTAAGTCAAGATCTCCTGCGTCCAGTTGCTTTATTGATTAAAAGCCTTAATTATAAAGGAAAACTAGTAGTCCAAATATAAATTTTAAAACTTTGTAACGACCGACGTCTCACGACCCCCTAGTGGCCGCACCGCGGACGTCACCTCTGTTGTTACAATAATAAAAGTGCCCAATGGGTTCGACTGCCGCTTTCGCTTGCAGATTTCACAAACAAATTTCAACCAAGTACCGGCAATAATGACGAGAAGAATTAAAACAGATTCAACAATTTAATATATATTTTACAAGAGTAAAGTTTAGCATGAAAGACATTTAACCGGCTCAGTGAGTTTTTAATTAACCCTAACAATGTACAGAAGCCACCTGAAATAAACAAACTTTTACATAAACTAACTATCAGGCAGGAACCAATGTCGTGGTTGTCGAAATTCTCTAGCTAAATTAACTCTCGGCCCATGGAATCTGACACCGTTCCTCGGAGCGAGTCTCAAACCTCGCCGAACGGACAAATCTCCGCCACGTGACCGACTCCAAATTTACAAAGTGTTGGTTATATCAACACTAGCCACAAGGACTAGAGCCCCACTCGAATCCAACCTAACTAACCTACCAGGCCGAATAACCCACCCCATCAATTTTGAACCCTGGGAGAGTCAAGGCAAGGCTAATCTTAGTGTTGGTCGTATCAACTCTGGCCACCCAGACCAGCCCCGACCCCGTGACCTCCCTTTCTAACGCAACCAACGTGTAAACCTATCTAACCTATCAAGCCGAATAACCCACCCTGTGAATTTTGACTATGGAGGAGTCAGGACAAGGTTAATCGAAAGTGTTGGTCGTATCAGGTGCACGCCGTCGCCCAGCAACCCCGGAGACAGCAGCCGCCGGCGGACCACCAGATCCCAGCCCCGCTTCCGCAGCTTGAAATTGAGGGCTAGGTTAATGCTGGCCCGCCACGCGGAAACACCCTCATGACCGCCACCCGGGCCACCCCCCATGCACATAACCTGTCCAAAATCCCCCTAAATAACCCCATAAACTGTTCTAAATTGAAACACCGGTTACTAATATCGTTCCCCCCGATCTGCAATATAACCACCCCCGGCCTAAACCCCTCTGCCATCATGTCGTCTACCAATCTCCACAATGTCCAGATATTCCCCCCTCCCCTCCCATAGAAACGCACCTCCACCCCCTGCAACCCCAAATTTTCTCTAAACCTCCCCTCCCACTCCCTCCTAACCTGGTTCTCCAATCTTGTGATATAACTGTGTCCAATAAGGGCAACCTTTCCCGAAACAAATCTGTTCATGGTGAAATCTAGGGAAGAGGAAACAGGAGGTTAGGGCGAATTAATTTGGTCTATATACAACATCCTATCCTGCTCTATTAAGTCACTAATGTCCGTAATGTTTAAAGATGTGTCTGACACGCTTCCCCAGGGGAGGGAAATTTGTGTGTCCCACGGGCCCCTGCTTACCTGTCCTCGAGTTGCGCGCATACAGTTATTTACCACCAGAAACCAAAGTTCTCCTGATCAGAGTCTGGATAGGCTCGAGCCGCTATCCTTTGGATATACCCAGCTAACTCGGACAATGACTCCCCCTTCTTTCTAGTTTTTCCCAGAAGCTGGGCCCAGTGCACACCTACATCCCTCTCGGGGTCAAATCTGGATTTAAGTGCCGACGTCACACTTTTATAGTCTAAGCGCTCTGTGGGGGTTAGATCACTATAGACCCTAAGGGCAACATGATTTCCTCTCAGAGGTATTTACTTATATAACAAAAATAAAAAAAAATAACAAAAATAAAAAAAAAACATGACATATATAAAATTAGCAAACATGAAAAAATATTCTGCTCCTCCTTTGGCGGCCAAGAGTTTTTCCCCCCTACCCACAGCTATCACTGGGGAAGCCACCCTATACCTAACATATGACTAAATTAAGCCGGACCAGGCATTCGGACACCCTCCCCCATTCTAACTAAATGGCTGTGAATGGTGCTCCGCCTAAGTGTTGGTCGTATCAACTCTAGCCACAAGGACTAGAGCCCCACTCGAAGCCAACCTAAATAACCCACCCCATCAATTTTGAACCCTGGGAGAGTCGAGGCAAGGCTAATCTTGAGTGTTGGTCTTATCAACTCTGGCCACCCAGACCAGCCCCGACCCCGTGACCTCCCTTTCTAACGCAACCAACGTGTAAACCTATCTAACCTATCAAGCCGAATAACCCACCCTGTGAATTTTGACTATGGAGGAGTCAGGACAAGGTTAATCGAAAGTGTTGGTCGTATCAGGTGCACGCCGTCGCCCAGCAACCCCGGAGACAGCAGCCGCCGGCGGACCACCAGATCCCAGCCCCGCTTCCGCAGCTTGAAATTGAGGGCTAGGTTAATGCTGGCCCGCCACGCGGAAACACCCTCATGACCGCCACCCGGGCCACCCCCCATGCACATAACCTGTCCAAAATCCCCCTAAATAACCCCATAAACTGTTCTAAATTGAAACACCGGTTACTAATATCGTTCCCCCCGATCTGCAATATAACCACCCCCGGCCTAAACCCCTCTGCCATCATGTCGTCTACCAATCTCCACAATGTCCAGATATTCCCCCCTCCCCTCCCATAGAAACGCACCTCCACCCCCTGCAACCCCAAATTTTCTCTAAACCTCCCCTCCCACTCCCTCCTAACCTGGTTCTCCAATCTTGTGATATAACTGTGTCCAATAAGGGCAACCTTTCCCGAAACAAATCTGTTCATGGTGAAATCTAGGGAAGAGGAAACAGGAGGTTAGGGCGAATTAATTTGGTCTATATACAACATCCTATCCTGCTCTATTAAGTCACTAATGTCCGTAATGTTTAAAGATGTGTCTGACACGCTTCCCCAGGGGAGGGAAATTTGTGTGTCCCACGGGCCCCTGCTTACCTGTCCTCGAGTTGCGCGCATACAGTTATTTACCACCAGAAACCAAAGTTCTCCTGATCAGAGTCTGGATAGGCTCGAGCCGCTATCCTTTGGATATACCCAGCTAACTCGGACAATGACTCCCCCTTCTTTCTAGTTTTTCCCCGAAGCTGGGCCCAGTGCACACCTACATCCCTCTCGGGGTCAAATCTGGATTTAAGTGCCGACGTCACACTTTTATAGTCTAAGCGCTCTGTGGGGGTTAGATCACTATAGACCCTAAGGGCAACATGATTTCCTCTCAGAGGTATTTACTTATATAACAAAAATAAAAAAAAATAACAAAAATAAAAAAAAAACATGACATATATAAAATTAGCAAACATGAAAAAATATTCTGCTCCAAAAAGTTTTTCCCCCTACCCACAGCTATCACTGGGGAAGCCACCCTATACCTAACATATGACTAAATTAAGCCGGACCAGGCATTGGACACCCTCCCCACTCTAACTAAATGGCTGTGAATGGTGCTCCGCCTCCAAGTGTTGGTCGTATAACTCTAGCCACAAGGACTAGAGCCCCACTGGAAGCCAACCAAAATAACCCACCCCATCAATTTTGAACCCTGGGAGAGTCAAGGCAAGGCTAATCTTGAGTGTTGGTCTTATCAACTCTGGCCACCCAGACCAGCCCCGACCCCGTGACCTCCCTTTCTAACGCAACCAACGTGTAAACCTATCTAACCTATCAAGCTGAATAACCCACCCTGTGAATTTTGACTATGGAGGAGTCAGGACAAGGTTAATCGAAAGTGTTATGATTAAAAGCCTTAATTATAAAGGAAAACTAGTAGTCCAAATATAAATTTTAAAACTTTGTAACCTCGTCTCACACCCTCTAACTGGCCGCACCGCGGACGTCACCTCTGTTGTTACAATAATAAAAGTGCCCAATGGGTTCGACTGCCGATTTCACAAACAAATTTCAACCAAGTACTGGCAATAATGACGAGAAGACATTTAACCGGCTCAATGAGTGTTTTTAATTAACCCTAACCATGTACAGAAGCCACCTGAAATAAACAAACTTTTACCTAAACTAACTATCAGGCAGGAACCGTTGTCGAAATTCTCTAGCTAAATTAACTCTCGGCCCACGGAATCTGACACCGTTCCTCGGAGCGAGCCTCAAACCTCGCCGAACGGACAAATCTCCGCCACGTGACCGACTCCAAATTTACAAAGTCCAACTCAACACTACCGCCTTCTCCTACGTTCGTCTTGGCGAGGGGGGCACACGAAATCAGCCTCACCGAACGAGAGAAAACTACTCCCTGAGAATACCAATTCTCGAATTATCCACTATTTCACAAAATTTCAACAGCTAGCGAACGTTCCCCTCAATCACGACACGAGGTTCCAGCCAAAACTTAAGTCCGCATAAGTCGAAAAATATACCAAAATACACGGTCGGAAATCAAACATATTATAACATTTTAGGGAAGAGATGGGCGCTGACAACACAAAAATCTAACAGATAACCCTGCCCGAATTTCAATACTGACCTAACGTGTCTTGGCCTCCAAAGGAAGAGGCTGTGACGTCACTTTTTCTCCCAGAGTTCCTCGCTTCCTGAGGAAGTGAAATATTTCTGTTAAGTAATGGCCTTTGCCTGGTAATATTGACCTTTGGTCCAATGACCTTGGACTCGACTGACTATGACTCATTTCCTCTCAGGATGTCTTACAATTCCACCAGTGAACGACATCGACCCTAACCTTGACCTTTACTCGGCAATATCAACCTTTGACCTAGTGACCTTGACTCCTTTACCTCTGATCCTTTCTATCTCATGATGTCTTGCCACAATTCCACCAGTGAAAGACATAAACCCCGACCTTGACCTTTGACCTAGTTAAGGTTTGTCACCCATAATGGTAATGTATCACCAGGCTGGCCAACGATGGTTCCACATGGATTGCTGTTGAAACAACACGTGGTCCACAGGACAAACCAGGTGGGCCAAAGCCGCCCAAACTTCTCGGAACTGAACTTAAAATTAAAAGATTAGCCATGTGCTATCAATTGCCACATCCAACTCGACTCACAAGACAGTAATAATGAACTATTGCATTTGATTAAGTACCATCATTTCCTCACTGGCCAATAAATTTGAATGACATTTCATGTCTTTACATACGACAAAATTTCACCATTTGATAATAATACCCAATGGAGGCAGGCCCCTATAGCATGAAGTTCAAAATTACAATACAAAAATATTGGCATTATTACACATAATCTCAATTTCCAGATGACTCGGCCCAAGTCTTGTCTTTATTACTATAATTGCTTGTACAATTTTAAATTACAATCTACTAAAGATAAATTGGTTGGTATCTAAATGTCACTTATATAAAGTCTTGCTCAATTGTAATTTAGTTAAGAGTCACAACTGTATAATCGGATTTTTCCTACTTTGGTGCAACTCCTGGAGCGTCAACAATTAATTATTGCCAAACTTTAACAGTAAGTATTCAATATTACAAATATGTGCTTCCCATAAAATAATGGGTCATGACAGTCCTTGTCTTCACATGGTTGTTTGTCCGGAATGTTTAAAGTTCTGGGAAGCACCATAAAATTTACAATTTTAAGCAGATGTTCTCAAGGTGCAGTTAACTCAGTTTCTGAACACTTTCAATAACGACAACTCCTGATCTCTTCAGGCCGTCGACACAATTTACATTCTCTCCACTGTGGGGAAAGTTTTTGGCATCCCTAAGCATGTTAAGCATCATTGAGCATTTGTGAGCATCTTTTGAGCATTTTTCCTATGAGTAGCACCAGATGTACATAGTAATGGTTGTTAAGCATTGAGCATATTTTAAGCATCTTTTGAGCATTTTTCTATGAGTAGCACCAGATGTACATAGTAATGGTTGTTAAGCACAATGAGCTTGAGCATATTTTAAGCATCTTTGGAGCAAGTAGCACCAGATGTACATGGTAATGCTTGTTAAGCACAGATGAGCACAAGCATATTTTAAGCATCTTTGGAGCATTTTTTCTATACCACAAGTAATGGTTGTTAAGCACAGGAGCACACTTGAGCACAATTGCGATGTACATGGTATTGTTAAGCACAGATTTGAGCATTTCTCTGAGATAAGTACATAATGTTCATGGTAATCATTCCTAGTGCTTACATTACAGATAATTTGGGCTAGCAGCCAATATAACAGTACATTATTTGATTAGTATAATTTGAATTAATACACTGTGGGCCATTACTGTCATCTCCAAACAATCGAATTTTTACACTTTTATCTCAACAAGTTTAACTGGAACCAAGAAAAATGTTCAGAGAGTACAGTTACAATTTTACTGTGTACATTACATTATAACAATTTGAACTACAGTTTACAATATAGAAGAACCCGACTAGTTATGGCTGCCGCTTAATCATTACATTCCATGTTTGAATTTCACTACTGGCTATCATGATGATCATTACTAGTCTATTAGTGGTACCTCAATATTATTACCACAGTCGAATGAAAATATATAAATTCATCATTCTAGATTTCAGAAACCCCCCATTTTGAACAGAAATACCCGTATTAGCACTAGTCAGGTTCTTGGCTAAGGGGCAATACCTCCATAATCACCATCTCCTTGGTGGCAACATGATTTCCTCTCAGAGGTATATATACTAAAAAAATATAACAAAAATAAAAATAACAAAAATAAAAAAAACATATGACATATATAAAATTAGCAAACATGAAAAGATATTCTGCTCCTCCTCCGGCGGCCAAGAGTTTTCCCCCCTACCCACAGCTATCATTGGGGAAGCCACCCTATACCTAACATATGACTAAATTAAGCCGGACCAGGCATTCGGACACCCTCCCCCATTCTAACTAAATGGCTGTGAATGGTGCTCCGCCTAAGTGTTGGTCGTATCAACTCTAGCCACAAGGACTAGAGCCCCACTCGAAGCCAACCTAACTAACCTACCAGGCCGAATAACCCACCCCATCAATTTTGAACCCTGGGAGAGTCAAGGCAAGGCTAATCTTGAGTGTTGGTCTTATCAACTCTGGCCACCCAGACCAGCCCCTACCCGGTGACCTCCCTTTCTAACCCAACCAAACTGTAAACCTATCTAACCTATCAAGCCGAATAACCCACCCTGTGAATTTTGACTATGGGGAGTCAGGACAAGGTTAATCGAAAGTGTTGGTCGTATCACTCTGGCCCCAGACCAACCCCGTCCAAGCCGACCTCCCCCTCTATCCCAGCTACCTAACCTACTTGCCCAATTATCTCCCCTTGAACACCTGGCGCCGACTTGTACTACCTATAACATGATACCAACTAATAAATTCCTATCACTCTATCTTAACTCGCTGTCTCCTCCCTTCCTGTTACTCTAGGTCACTAATGCTCCCCTGCCTAAACCCCTTGCCACCATGGGGGAGGGCCGCCAACCACCTAACCTGTCCAAAATCCCCCTAAATAACCCCCATCTAGAATTGCAACCCCCCACATTTTCTCTAAACCTCCCCTCCCACCCCCCTAAAGTTCTCCAATCTGGGTGTATAACTGTGTCCCTCCTTTCCCGAAACAAATCTCATGGTGTCTAGGGAAGAGGAAGAACTCCCGGATGGGTCCATCCTGGTCACTATTCCGTAATGTTTAAAGATGTGGACACGCTCCCAGGGGGGGAAATGGTGTGTCCCACGGGCCCTGCATAAAATCGAGTTGCGCGCATACCAAAGGTTCCTCGCATGAACGTTATACCTCCAATGTGGGATAGGTTTCAGGGGCCGCTATCCTTCTGGATCCCTCCCCCAGGTCAGGGGGTGTCAAGAGCACCATTTTACATGAAAGATAAAACAAGTATAGTTCCAGGATCTACATAATCTAAATTACTATACAGTTCCCTAACCTACACAAATAAATGTACTGAAGGGCCCAAGCCCCGCATCCCGAAACAAACTCGAAATTGAATTGGACAGGCTCCCAGGTTAAGGCGGGCTCGTGGGGGTTAGATCACTAATTGCAGACTCCGTACCCTTGAGTTTCACCGACCAGGAATTGGCGCTTACAGGACGCTGTCCAAGCGTTAATGGTCTTGCAAGCCTCAGACCAATCTTTATAACTACCCTGGCCAGCCCGGGAAAGCTATTTGGTCAGTGGGAACCAACTGGGGCGAAAGGGGCTGAGTCCCGCTAGTGGCCGCCCCGCGGACGTCACCTCTGTAGTTACAATAATAAAAGTGCCCAATGGGTTCGACTGCCGCTTTCGCTTGCAGATTTCACAAACAAATTTCGACCAAGTACTGGCAATAATGACGAGAAGAATTAAACAGATTCAACAATTTATTATATATTTTACAAGAGTAAAGTTTAGCATGAAAGACATTTAACCGGCTCAGTGAGTGTTTTAAATTAACCCTAACAATGTACAGAAGCCACCTGAAATAAACAAACTTTTACCTAAACTAACTACCAGGCAGGAACCAATGTCGTGGTTGTCGAAATTCTCTAGCTAAATTAACTCTCGGCCCACGGAATCTGACACCGTTCCTCGGAGCGAGTCTCAAACCTCGCCGAACGGACAAATCTCCGCCACGTGACCGACTCCAAATTTACAAAGTCCAACTCAACACTACCGCCTTCTCCTACGTTCGTCTTGGCGAGGGGGGCACACAAAATTAGCCTCACCGAACGAGAGAAAACTACTCCCCGAGAATACCAATTCTCGAATTATCCACTATTTAACAAAATTTCAACAGCTAGCGAACGTTCCCCTCAATCACGACACGAGGTTCCCGCCAAAACTTAAGTCTGCATAAATCGAAAAATATACCAAATTACACGGTCGGAAATCAAACCTATCGGGTTGTAGGTGGCAACTGATGTTTAGTAAACCATTTTATAACATTTTAGGGAAGAGATGGGCGCTGACAACACAAAAATCTAACAGATTACCCTGCCTGAATTTCAATACCGACCTATCGTATCTTGGCCTCCAAAGGAAGAGGCTGTGACGTCACTTTTTCTCCCAGAGTTCCTCGCTTCCTCGGACAGGGTTGTACTAAATTCCGAAAAACGACACGAAGTGACCCACGCGTCGCTACACACCCTCCAACCACCCGGGCAGGCTACGACCGCGTAGCCGAGACTCAACTTACTGTTTCAAAATCCGTAAAATATTTCTATGTTAAGTAATGGCCTTTGTCCTGGTAATATTGACCTTTGGTCCAATGACCTTGGACTCGACTGACTATGACTCATTTCCTCTCGGGATGTCTTACAATTCCACCAGTGAACGACATAAACCTCGACCTTGACCTTTACTCGGCAATATCGACCTTTGACCTAGTGACCTTGGCTCCTTTACCTCTGATCCTTTCTATCTCATGATGTCTTGCCACAATTCCACCAGTGAAAGACAAACCCCGACCTTGACCTTTGACCTAGTTAAGGTTTGTCACCCATAATGGTAATGTATCACCAGGCTGGCCAACGATGGTTCCACATGGATTGCTGTTGAAACAACACGTGGTCCACAGGACAAACCAGGTGGGCCAAAGCCGCCCAAACTTCTCGGAACTGAACTTAAAATTAAAAGATTAGCCATGTGCTATCAATTGCCACATCCAACTCGACTCACAATAATAATAATAATAATAATAATAATAATAATAATATTAATAATAATAATGAACTATTGCATTTGATTAAGTACCATCATTTCCTCACTGGCCAATAAATTTGAATGACATTTCATGTCTTTACATACAACAAAATTTCACCATTTGATAATAATACCTAATGGAGGCAGGCCCCTATAGCATGAAGTTCAAAATTACAATACAAAAATATTGGCATTATTACACAATCTCAATTTCCAGATGACTCGGCCCAAGTCTTGTCTTTATTGCTATAATTGCTTGTACAATTTTAAATTACAATCTACTGAAGATAAATTGGTTGGTATCTAAATGTCACTTATATAAAGTCTTGCTCAATTGTAATTTAGTTAAGAGTCACAACTGTATAATCAGATTTTTTTTTTTTTTTTTTTTTCTTTGGTGCAACTCCTGGGGCATCAGCAATAATTATTGCCAAACTTCAACAGTAAGTAATCAATATTACAAATATGTGCTTCCCATAAAATAATGGGTCATGACAGTCCTTGTCTTCACATGGTTGATTGTCTGGAATGTTTAAAGTTCTGGGAAGCACCATAAAATTCATAATTTTAAGCAGATGTTCTCAAGGTGCAGTTAACTCAGTTTCTGAACACTTTCAATCACAACAACTCCTGATCTCTTCAGGCTGTCCACACAATTTACATTCTCTCCACTGCGAGGAAAGTTTTTGGCATCCCTAAGCATGTTAAGCATCATTGAGCATGTGCGAGCATCTTTTGAGCATTTTTACATGAGTAGCACCAGATGTACATGGTAATGGTTGTTTAAGCACAGATGAGCACAATTGAGCATATTTTAAGCATCATTGGAGCATTTTTCTATGAGTAGCACCAGATGTACATGGTAATGGTTGTTAAGCACAGATGAGCACACTTGAGCTATTTTAAGCCTCTTTGGAGCATTTTTCTATGGGTAGCACCCGATGTACATGGTAATAGTTGTTAAGCACAGATGAGCACACTTGAGCATATTTTAAGCATCTTTGGAGCATTTTTTTTCTATGAGTAGCACCAGATGTACATGGTAATGGTTGTTAAGCACAGATGAGCACACTTGAGCATATTTTAAGCATCTTTGGAGCATTTTTCTATGAGTAGCACCAGATGTACATGGTAATGGTTGTTAAGCACAGATGAGCACACTTGAGCTTATTTTAAGCATCCTTGGAGCATTTTTCTATGAGTAGCACCAGATGTACATGGTAATGGTTGTTTAAGCACAGATGAGCACAATTGAGCATATTTTAAACATCTTTCTAAGATAAGTGCATAATGTTCATGGTAATCATTCCTAGTGCTTAAGTTACAGATAATTCAGGCTAGCAGCCAATATAACAGTACATTATTTGATTAGTATAATTTGAATTGATACACTGTGGGCCATTACTGTCATCTCCAAACAATCGAATTTTTACATTTTTATCTCAACAAGTTTAACTGGAACCAAGAAAAATATTCAGAGAGTACAGTTACAATTCTACTGTGTACATTACATTATAACAATTTGAACTACAGTTTACAATATAGAAGAACCCGACTAGTTATGGCTGCTGCTTAATCATTACATTCCATGTTCGAATTTCACTACTGGCTATCATGATGATCATTACTAGTCTATTAGTGGTACCTCAATATTATTACCACAGTCGAATGAAAATATATAAATTCATCATTCCAGACTTCAGAAACCCCCCATTTTGAACAGAAATACCCGTATTAGCACTAGTCAGGTTCTTGGCTAAGGGGCAATACCTCCATAATCACCATCTCCTTGGTGGCAACATGATTTCCTCTCAGAGGTATTTACTTGTATAACAAAAAATAAAAATAACAAAAATATATGACATATATAAAATTAGCAAACTTGAAAAAAATATTCTGCTCCTCCTCCGGCGGCCAAGAGTTTTTCCCCCCTACCCACAGCTATCACTGGGGAAGCCACCCTATACTAACATATGACTAAATTAAGCCGGTCCAGGCATTCGGACACCCTCCCCTATTCTAACTAAATGGCTGTGAATGGTGCTCCGCCCAAGTGTTGGTCGTATCAACTCTAGCCACAAGGACTAGAGCCCCACTCGAAGCCAACCTAACTAACCTACCAGGCCGAATAACCCACCCCATCAATTTTGAACCCTGGGAGAGTCAAGGCAAGGCTAATCTTGAGTGTTGGTCGTATCAACTCTGGCCACCCAGACCAGCCCCTACCCGGTGACCTCCCTTTCTAACCCAACCAAACTGTAAGCCTATCTAACCTATCAAGCCGAATAACCCACCCTATGAATTTTGACTATGGGGGAGTCAGGACAAGGTTAATCGAAAGTGTTGGACCTCCCCCTCTATCCCAGCTACCTAACCTACTTGCCCAACTCTGGCCACCCATGACCAACCCTGTCCAAGCGACTTACCCCCCTCTATCCCATGGCCAGGTGGCGGATCTCATGAAGGTACCTCCGCATCCCAGGTGCACGCCGTCGCCCAGCAACCCCGGAGACAGCAGCCGCCGGCGGACCACCAAATCCAAGCCCCGCTGCCCAATTATCTCCCCTTGAACACCTGGCTCAACTTGTACCTTATAACATGATACCAACCAATAAATTCCTATCACTCTATTTTAACTCGCTGTAAACCTCCTCTTAACCCCAATAAGGGCAACCTTTCCCGAAACAAATCTGTTCATGGCGAAATCTAGGGAAGAGAGAAGAGGAAACAGGAGGTTCTGGTTATAGTCACTAATGTCCGTAATGTTTAAAGATGTGTCCTGACACGCTTCCCTGGGGGAGGGAAATTTGTTGTGGACGTCGACTCTGGTGTCCCACGGGCCCCTGGTTACCTGTCCTCGAGTTGCGCGCATACAGTTATTTACCACCAGAAACGAAAGTTCTCCTGATTGGGTGTGGAGGTCTCTCACCGCCAGGGACGTCTGCCTGTCTCCAGGTCTCCGAGTAGGTATTTGGGGGTCACTGCCACGTCTGGGGTGTGGCCACCACCCCAGGGGTCCATGGTGGCTATCCCAATGTTCAATCACCCGCGCACATAAGAGAAAACTGTATCATTGCAAATACCAAAGGTTCCTGGAGGGCGAGAGTCTCCCAGGACGTATCCAGCCGCAGCACTGCATGAACGTTATACCGATTCACCAATGGACAGGTCGCCGGCAGTTTCAGGGGCCCGGGTCATCCTCTTCTGTCTTTATCCCTCCCCCCAGGTCAGGGGGTGTCAAGAGCACCATTTTTACATGAAAAATAAAACAAGTATAGTTCAGACAGGATCTACATAATCTAAATTACTATACAGACATCTTCCCTAACCTACACAAATAAATGTACTGAAGGGCCAATCAGGTGAGGTCATAGGCCCCGGACCGCATCCAGTCGGGAGGCCGTCTACGACGCCTCCCCACTCGACGGTCCGGAGTTGCCCACAGGCTCCCCCGACGTCGCCATATTGATGCCGAACTTAGCGCGGACGCCCGATCGACATAGAGCACCTGAAGCACTGAGGCCCCCTCTGAGCCTGGCCATAGTAATTTCCCTGGGGGGGGGGGGGTGGCGGATCTCCCCTACGATAATCCCTATCCCTATTAAATCGGGCCTGTAACGCCTCTATCTTCTTAACAAGAGTGGCTATTTGTTCTTGCTCGGAGGTCCGAGCCTCCTCCCTCTCTACAACGGGGGATTCTGTTAAGCTATCGACCCCCCCCCCCCGCTTGGGGTATCCTAGCAGACCCGCCTATCCGATCATAGCTCTCCTCATCAAGGGCCATACGAACGGCCTCTGCTAAACTGGAAGGCTTATTCCTTCTTAGCTGTTTCTGGACCTCCCGATTGTCCAGTGCATCAATAAAATGTTGGATCTCAATAATACTCCGCGTCTCCTGATCAGAGTCTGGATAGGCCCGAGCTGCTATCCTTTGGATATACCCAGCCAACTCGGATAATGACTCCCCCTTCTTCCTAGTTTTTCCCCGAAGCTGGGCCCAGTACACACCCACATCCCTCTCGGGGTCAAATCTGGACTTAAGTGCCGACGTCACACTTTTATAGTCCAAGCGCTCTGTGGGGGTTAGATCACTATATACCCTAAGGGCCGTACCCTTGAGTTTCACAGCCAGGAATTGGCAAGCTTGAGCCTCTGTCCAAGCGTTAATGGTCTTGCAAGCCTCAAAGTGTGTAAACCAATCTTTATAACTACCCTGGCCATTATAAGCTTCCGGGACAACTATGGGTTTGGGCAGGGGAACTAACTGGGGCGACTGGGGCTGAGTCGCCTGCGAAGGGGCTGCCCCGGGTCTTGATCTAGGGGTCGAGCCAGCAAGGGGTGTACTAAACCTAATCCTTGAAGGACTCCAGCTAGAGGGCTCCCTATTCGTACCTTGGCCTAGGCCGCGAGGGGACCCCGTATCTTGGGCGGCCTCCCCAATTTTGCCATCGCCCACCCCTTCCCTATCACGAGCCGGCCGCCTTCCACGCGTTTCGCTCCTACACAACAGCTCATCTAATCTTTGGCGCATTGAATCTATCTGTAGTCCGTAGTCCGGAATATCAAAATTAAACTCACCGCCCTCCGCCATCGTTGCCAGCACTCAATGACTAAGTTTTTAATAGAAGTAGTTATCAAACAGTCGAACCAATTTCAGATAGAATTATTTATAACTTATCTTGACCTTTAAACCTTAATTTTCCCTATACTCCTAATGGTATCTTTTTAGCACCTGTCCCGCCGGAGGTTCCAATTGTAACGAACGACGTCTCGCGACCCGCTAGTGGCCGCACCGCGGACGTCACCTCTGTAGTTACAATAATAAAAGTGCCCAATGGGTTCGACTGCCGCTTTCGCTTGCAGATTTCACAAACAAATTTCGACCAAGTACTGGCAATAATGACGAGAAGAATTAAACAGATTCAACAATTTATTATATATTTTACAAGAGTAAAGTTTAGCATGAAAGACATTTAACCGGCTCAGTGAGTGTTTTAAATTAACCCTAACAATGTACAGAAGCCACCTGAAATAAACAAACTTTTACCTAAACTAACTACCAGGCAGGAACCAATGTCGTGGTTGTCGAAATTCTCTAGCTAAATTAACTCTCGGCCCACGGAATCTGACACCGTTCCTCGGAGCGAGTCTCAAACCTCGCCGAACGGACAAATCTCCGCCACGTGACCGACTCCAAATTTACAAAGTCCAACTCAACACTACCGCCTTCTCCTACGTTCGTCTTGGCGAGGGGGGCACACAAAATTAGCCTCACCGAACGAGAGAAAACTACTCCCCGAGAATACCAATTCTCGAATTATCCACTATTTAACAAAATTTCAACAGCTAGCGAACGTTCCCCTCAATCACGACACGAGGTTCCCGCCAAAACTTAAGTCTGCATAAATCGAAAAATATACCAAATTACACGGTCGGAAATCAAACCTATCGGGTTGTAGGTGGCAACTGATGTTTAGTAAACCATTTTATAACATTTTAGGGAAGAGATGGGCGCTGACAACACAAAAATCTAACAGATTACCCTGCCCGAATTTCAATACCGACCTATCGTATCTTGGCCTCCAAAGGAAGAGGCTGTGACGTCACTTTTTCTCCCAGAGTTCCTCGCTTCCTCGGACAGGGTTGTACTAAATTCCGAAAAACGACACGAAGTGACCCACGCGTCGCTACACATTGCTAGTGGTGTGCGGAATCTGCTATTAGATGATTTTAACGCAATTGTGGAAAAAAAGATGGCACCAGTTCTTAATCGTATAACTACGTTGGAGGCCGAAAACGCTGAGCTGCGGCTCAAACTTGATGACCTAGAGCAATATAGTCGAAGATCTTTGGTGCGTTTCTCGGGTGTTTCCGAATCTGAAGGTGAGGATACTACCAACAAAATCCTCGACGCGGTTACCGCCTGTGGAATTGATCTTACTCCGGACGAGATCGAAAGATCTCACCGTGTTGGAAAGCCGCGCAACGGTAAACCCCGTCAGATTATAATGAGACTCAAATCCGTGGACACAAAATTCAAGCTGTTGAAGTCCGGCCGTGAATTTCGAAACAAACCAGCGTATAGCCACATTTCAGTCAATGAAGATCTGACTAAATATCGAAATACTCTTGCGTATCATGCCAGGCAACTCGTCAAGAACAGGCTAATTCTAAAAACCTGGACCACTAACGGCAAGATAATGGTAAAGGACAAGTCGTCCAAGATCTTCCAAATTAAGTTGGAAAGTGATTTGGTTCCATTTGGGTATGCAATGGAAATCTCCGGTGACCAGCCTATATAATCTTCTGGCGGCACGAAAGAGCCTGGGGGTATCCATGGACTCATCACCCCCTCCTTCGTATCCATCAACTGTTTACCTCGTACTTATGTATATACACTACTTCTGCGGTCACACGACTTAACGTAAATTTATCTAAACAGTGCTTGGTTTTGTTTTGTCCTAACCCGGCGTCTAATACGATTGAATTCTTCATAGCAGATATAAGCTTGCTGATCAATATTTTGAATCTGAATATTTATAAAGTAAACTAGTTGTTTTACTACTTGTGTTTAGTCCCTCGGCTGTACTCAAAACATTGAGGTGTGAGAAAAAAAAATCACAATGAGTATCGATTTATATATAATTTCATTATGAGACAGTAATATGTCGAGATTTATCTTGTAGTTTTGATATCACGTTCTTTTTTTATGAGGTATTATTTATCTCACAATTCAGATAATAATGAAGTTTTCATTATCTCATGATTTAGATTATTTTGGGGTGTTCTACATCTCCTGATTAAGACAATTATGAGGTGTTCTTTATCTCTCGATTTCTTTACGAATAATTACGAGGAATTCTTTAACTAACCATTTATATAATTATACGATGTTTTTTATCTCACGATTTTGAGAACTATGAGGTGCTCTTTATCTCACGATTTATGTTAAAAGATGTTCTTTATCTCTCGATTAAGATATTATTTAGGTGTCCTTTATCTCATGATTTAGATAATTATGAGGTTATGGATTATTCCTTATCTAACAATTTAAATAATTATGAGGTGTTCCTTCAGTAATTGAGAACACCTCATGTTTCATGTTTCATGTTTTTGTGTTTTTACTTGTATGTACTGTACATGTTCCTTAATTTTGATTAATGTAATATGTCATACATCCTGATTTCTTTCGGCTCATGATTCTTATTTCGAAAAATATATTTAGCTTACTTAGGTGATTATGAAAATATAATTTCTTTTTCTAGTTACGGTCTTCTAAGATATATGGTCTTCCCCTGATTCTCCCATTCCAAGTACTATGATTTCAATCATAATGTTATTACTCTTTCTTAAACTCCTCCTCTTTTTCTCAAACTTCTCTGTTTTTTCTACCATGCCATTATCTTTTGCTCAAGCTGTGATACCTATTCTTGCATGTTTACCCAATATGTACTTTGCTTGTTTTGGCATAACATAATGCCAGTCAGTCTATCGTTATACCGTGCTCGAATCGGTGCCTTTAACAACTGTGTAATGTCATCCAATTTTGTTATCTTTCTGACCGTCAACGACATTTTATCTTTAGTGTTACTACTATGGTTTATTCATTGTTTTGTATTATATGTTACCCAGTCCATTTCGTCTCTTCACAAATATTGTCAACATATATATAAGTCATCTTATGGTTCTATTTATGGATTGATAGAAGTTATTAGTCTTCTTTCGATATTCATTGCTATCATCCGGTATCAACTAATATTATCTGGTGATATTGAATTAAATCCAGGTCTGTCGTCTTTGAGTACATCGGATACATCATTGTTGTCTGACTTCAGTGACCAGATTTGCTCAGACAGCCATTATTCTTTTGTTCATCTAAATGTTCAAAGTTTGAAGCATAAGCTCGACCTACTCTATTCTGAACTTAATACCATTTCCATTCTATCTTTCACCGAGACATGGCTAAGTGAGAGTGATATTTCACCTGATCTGAACTTGCCTGGTTACTCTGACCCATTCTGTTACTGTAGGCCTGATCGTATTGGTGGTGGTATTTCTGTCTATGTTAAAGACTATATTTCTGCGAAAAGAAGGCGAGATCTAGAATTGCCAACCATAGAATGTGTATGGCTGGAATTAGCTCTCGGTACAGAGAAATGTCTCTATGGCACTTTCTATAGGCCTCCCAACTCTCCAGTTCCTTTATGGTCTCATATCTCTCAGTCTATTGAAAATGCCTTTAACACTGGTATGTCTAATATTGTTATAACAGGTGATTTTAACGCGAATCTTCTTGTCGATAACCTCTCTTCCCAATTGCGTTCTTTGCTTCTATTATTTGATCTTTCTCAGTTAGTCGATTCCCCAACATTCTATACTGAAGCTTCCTCCTCACTTATTGATATAGTTTGCACAAACAATCCAAATTTCATTAGCAAATGCTTCGTTGGTGAAAATTTTCTTGACCAACCCCTAAGGTATCATTGTCCAACTTACTCCTCGCTTAATATCTCCAGGCCCATGCAGCAATGTTTCAAGCGCAACGTCTGGCTGTTTGATTTAGGTAATTACGATCTATTTAGAGAAAAACTTAATTCTGTCAACTGGAATTCATTAATCCATGTTGATGATATAAATATTTCTGTTCACAATTTTGCAGATAAATTACTTGACATTGCAAGATTATGCATTCCAAACAAAACCGTGAATTTTAGATCTCATGAACCCCCGTGGATGTCAAATGAAATTCGTAGGTTAATTATGAAACGCAAACGTGTACATAAACATGCCAAACGTAGCCCTACCATTGCTCACTGGTCCAAATTTCGTCAAATTCGTAACAAATGTATTAATAAAATTAAACAGGCTAAAGACAAATATATCCAAAATCTGTGTGAATCCCTGAATAAACCTTCTAATCTCTGTGTTAAGAAATGGTGGAAGACTGTGTATTCATTACTTCCAAACAATAGGAAATCTTATATACCACCTCTCTCTCACAATGATACTGTTATCTCTGATGATTCTGAAAAGGCGTCTTTATTCAATGATTTCTTCTGTGCTCAATCCACTATTGATGATTCTAACGCTAACCTTCCACCAATTGACAACAATTATAACTATTCTCTTTCTAGTATAACAATAAGCGCTTCTGATGTCAAAGATGCAATACTAATGCTTGACTGTTCTAAAGCAATCGGTCCCGATCTTATAAACCCTCGTCTGCTTAAGGAATCTGTTGATATTTTATGTAACCCTTTAAGTTTACTTTTTAACAAATCTCTTACCTCTTGTGTGTTTCCTTCCGATTGGAAGTCTGCCAATGTAACTCCGGTTTTCAAAAAAGGTGACAAGTCCACATTAACTAATTATAGACCTATCTCCCTATTATCTATTGTAGGAAAACTGATGGAAAGATGTGTTTTTAAATATGTTTACAATTTTCTGCATGCTAACTCCTTACTTTCTCCCCACCAATCTGGATTTAGACAAGGTGATTCACCTGTTAATCAACTTCTTTCTATCACTCATGATATTTACTCTGCCTTAGATACTGGTAAAGAAATACGAATGGTCTTTTGCGACATCAGTAAAGCGTTCGATCGTGTTTGGCATAGGGGACTCCTACTTAAACTTTCTAGCTTTGGAATTCAAGGTTCACTTCTAAATTGGTTCACTAATTATCTTCAAAATCGTAAACAAAGAGTTGTCATTAATGGGAAATTTTCTAACTGGTCAACTATTAATGCTGGAGTTCCACAAGGTTCGATATTAGGCCCTCTCTTGTTCCTTTTATTTATAAATGACATAGTAATTGGTATACAAGCTAATATTAAATTATTCGCTGATGACACTTCTTTGTATGTGATTGTTGATTCTCCTCTGGCTAGTGCAGATGTTTTAAACAATGACCTTGATAAAATTCATAGATGGTCTGAATTATGGTTGGTAAATTTTAACCCTTCTAAAACTGACACTTTGCTAATATCCAAAAAAACTAACATGCCAGTACATCCTAATTTAATTATGAATAACACCTTTCTTTCTGATGTGAGTTCACATAAGCATCTCGGTCTTTTTTTATCTAACAACGGTGGTTGGACCGATCACATTAACTACATAATATCCAAGGTTTCTCCTAAATTAAATATCCTTCGTAAATTTAGATTCACTCTTGACCGCACCTCTCTACAAACTCTTTATTTCACCCTTATCCGGCCTATTTTTGAATATGGTGATATTGTCTGGGACAACATTTCAAAATCTCAATCTGATATGTTAGAAGATCTCCAATTAGAGGCAGCTCGTATTGTTACTGGTGGAACAAACCTCACTAGTAGAGTTAAACTGTATATTGAAACGGGTTGGCTTCCTCTCGAGCAAAGGCGTAAGCACCATAAAATTATCCACTTTCATAAAATGGTTCATGGCCTTCTTCCTCAATATCTGCAAGAAATTCTCCCCAGCCGTAACAACACTATTCATGATCACAATACTCGTGTCAGAAATAACTTTCGTACTCCTTCCTGTCGCACAAATCTTTTTATGAGATCTTTCCTTCCGTCTGTCATTCACCTCTGGAATTCTTTGCCAGAAATAATTAAAAATGATCCTTCAGTTACTAAATTAAAAAATCATCTGGATTTACCAGGTTTCGTTGTTCCACGTTATTTCTCTCACGGTAGCAGACTGGGTCAGATTCTCCATGCGAGATTGCGGATGGAATGTAGTTCACTAAATTTCTATTTATTTCGTCGAAATCTTGTTAACAGTCCTATGTGTTCTTGTAATGAAGGAGAAGAGACAAATGAACATTTTCTATTAAAGTGTCCCCTCTTCTCCGACCTCCGTTTACGCTGTCTCGGTCAATTAGACAACCATATCACTGTTGAAGTCTTGCTTTTCGGTGATAGTGAATTATCATACGACGAAAATTCTTTTGTTTTTTCATGTGTTCAAAATTTTGTTATTAGTTCAAAGAGATTTAAATAATTTGTTTGTTTATGTTATGTCTTTAATCGTAACAGTTTTTTCCCCATGTTCTTCTTATCACAATACACAGTTGTTAATTGAGCTTATCACAGAGATGAATTTAATGTACTTATACCTTCTATTCTTGTTAATGGCATGGTAAACCTACCAGTCTTATTCTTTAAGCTCTTCTTTCCTTATCCTCTTTTCCTATTTCTTTTCTTTCATAAGAAATGCATTTATTTATTGTTTTGTTTGTGATCTGTTTCCCATTTGTCAACATCTTGCTTGTTACAGAAATGGAGACGGATTTATATAAGTTGTATAACTTGTTTCCGAATCCAATTTCAATTGTTATTTTTTGTGATGTTTCATGTCTATGTATGTAAAGAAAATGAAATAAAATAAAGTTTAGTGTTCTTATCCATTTTTAATGCTGTTCCCAAAGCCAAAAATAGAAAGAGTTTTGTCTATAAATTTCCATGAAACAAAGTCAAAAGCTTTTTGAAAGTCAACCATGAGGAGCATTCCAGGAATGTTATTATCTTCTGTATAATTCATGATATCTTATATGAGCCTAGTGTTTTCACCAATGTAACGTTCTTCTAAAAATCCAGTTTGATCATGATCTATAAGTTTTCCTAGAACAGTTTTAACCTACCCGCTAAAACCCCAGAAGCAATTTTGTAAACAATATCTAAGAGCGATATTGGTCGCCAATTTTGAATAAAGTGTCTTGGCTTGTCACTTTTTGGAATGCATGTAATAACACCTTGTTTTTGTGTAATAGAGAGTTCATTATTATAATAGCCAGAATTTAAGATCTAATCACGAAAGTACCAAGCTGTTTCCAAAAACATTTTTAAAATTCTGTAGAAAATCCGTCTGGACCTGGACTTTTATTTATTTTATTTTTTTTTAATGTTATTTGTGTGAAGTGTATTTATTATTACAAGTGTGATGTTAATTGTGTGAAGTGTATTTATTATTACAAGTGTGATGTTAATTGTGTGAAGTGTATTTATTATTACAAGTATGGTGTTAATTTGTGTGAAGTGTATTTATTATTATAAGTATTATGTTAATTGTGTATAAGTGTATTGTTTAATTATTTATTATTACAAGTATTATGTTAATTGTGTGAAGTGTATTTATTATTATAAGTATTATGTTAATTGTGTGAAGTGTATTTATTATTACAAGTGTGATGTTAATTGTTTGAAGTGTATTTATTATTACAAGTGTGATGTTAATTGTGTGAAGTGTATTTATTATTACAAGTATGGTGTTAATTTGTGTGAAGTGTATTTATTATTATAAGTATTATGTTAATTGTGTTAAGTGTATTTATTATTATAAGTGTGATGTTAATTGTGTGAAGTGTATTTATTATTACAAGTGTGATGTTAATTGTGTGAAGTGTATTTATTATTACAAGTGTGATGTTAATTGTGTGAAGTGTATTTATTATTACAAGTATTATGTTAATTGTGTGAAGCGTATGCACTATTACAAGTATTATGTTAATTGTGTGAAGTGTATTTATTATTACAAGTATTATGTTAATTGTGTGAAGTGTATTTATTATTACAAGTGTGATGTTAATTGTGTGAAGTGTATTTATTATTACAAGTATTATGTTAATTGTGTGAAGCGTATGCACTATTACAAGTATTATGTTAATTGTGTGAAGTGTATTTATTATTACAAGTATTATGTTAATTGTGTGAAGTGTATTTATTATTACAAGTGTGATGTTAATTGTGTGAAGTGTATTTATTATTACAAGTATTATGTTAATTGTGTGAAGTGTATTTATTATTACAAGTGTGATGTTAATTGTGTGAAGTGTATTTATTATTACAAGTGTGATGTTAATTGTGTGAAGTGTATTTATTATTACAAGTATTATGTTAATTGTGTGAAGCGTATGCACTATTACAAGTATTATGTTAATTGTGTGAAGTGTATTTATTATTACAAGTATTATGTTAATTGTGTGAAGTGTATTTATTATTACAAGTGTGATGTTAATTGTGTGAAGTGTATTTATTATTACAAGTGTGATGTTAATTGTGTGAAGTGTATTTATTATTACAAGTGTGATGTTAATTGTGTGAAGTGTATTTATTATTACAAGTATTATGTTAATTGTGTGAAGCGTATGCACTATTACAAGTATTATGTTAATTGTGTGAAGTGTATTTATTATTACAAGTATTATGTTAATTGTGTGAAGTGTATTTATTATTACAAGTATAGTGTTAATTGTGTGAAGTGTATTCACTATTACAAGTATGATGTTAATTGTGTGAAGTGTATTTATTATTACAAGTGTGATGTTAATTGTGTGAAGTGTATTTATTATTACAAGTGTGATGTTAATTGTGTGAAGTGTATTTATTATTACAAGTATTATGTTATTTGTGTGAAGTGTATTCACTATTACAAGTATTATGTTATTTGTGTGAAGTGTATTTATTATTACAAGTGTGATGTTAATTGTGTGAAGTGTATTTATTATTACAAGTGTGATGTTAATTGTGTGAAGTGTATTTATTATTACAAGTGTGATGTTAATTGTGTGAAGTGTATTTATTATTACAAGTGTGATGTTAATTGTGTGAAGTGTATTTATTATTACAAGTATTATGTTAATTGTGTGAAGTGTATTTATTATTACAAGTGTGATGTTAATTGTGTGAAGTGTATTCACTGTTACAAGTATTATGTTAATTGTGTTAAGTGTATTTATTATTACAAGTATTATGTTAATTGTGTGAAGTGTATTTATTATTACAAGTATAGTGTTAATTGTGTTAAGTGTATTTATTATTACAAGTATTATGTTAATTGTGTGAAGCGTATGCACTATTACAAGTATTATGTTAATTGTGTGAAGTGTATTTATTATTACAAGTGTGATGTTAATTGTGTGAAGTGTATTTATTATTACAAGTGTGATGTTAATTGTGTGAAGTGTATTCACTGTTACAAGTGTGATGTTAATTGTGTGAAGTGTATTTATTATTACAAGTATTATGTTAATTGTGTGAAGTGTATTCACTGTTACAAGTGTGATGTTAATTGTGTGAAGTGTATTTATTATTACAAGTGTGATGTTAATTGTGTGAAGTGTATTCACTGTTACAAGTGTGATGTTAATTGTGTGAAGTGTATTTATTATTACAAGTATTATGTTAATTGTGTGAAGTGTATTCACTGTTACAAGTGTGATGTTAATTGTGTGAAGTGTATTTATTATTACAAGTGTGATGTTAATTGTGTGAAGTGTATTCACTGTTACAAGTGTGATGTTAATTGTGTGAAGTGTATTTATTATTACAAGTATTATGTTAATTGTGTGAAGTGTATTTATTATTACAAGTATTATGTTAATTGTGTGAAGTGTATTTATTATAACAAGTATGGTGTTATTTGTGTTAAGTGTATTTACTATAATAAATATGGTGTTAATTGTGTGAAGTGTATTTATTATTATAAGTATGGTGTTAATTGTGTTAAGTGTATTTATTATTACAAGTGTGATGTTAATTGTGTGAAGTGTATTTATTATTACAAGTGTGATGTTAATTGTGTGAAGTGTATTCACTGTTACAAGTGTGATGTTAATTGTGTGAAGTGTATTTATTATTACAAGTGTGATGTTAATTGTGTGAAGCGTATGCACTATTACAAGTGTGATGTTAATTGTGTGAAGTGTATTTGTTATTACAAGTGTGATGTTATTTGTGTGAAGTGTATTTACTATTACAAGTATTATGTTATTTGTGTGAAGCGTATGCACTATTACAAGTATTATGTTATTTGTGTGAAGCGTATGCACTATTACAAGTGTGATGTTAATTTGTGTGAAGTGTATGCACTATTACAAGTATTATGTTAATTTGTGTGAAGTGTATTTACTATTACAAGTATTGTGTTAATTTGTGTGAAGTGTATTCACTGTTACAAGTATTATGTTAATTGTGTGAAGTGTATTTATTATTACAAGTATTATGTTAATTGTGTGAAGTGTATTTATTATTACAAGTATTATGTTAATTGTGTGAAGTGTATTTATTATTATAAGTATGGTGTTCATTGTGTGAAGTGTATTTATTATTATAAGTATGGTGTTAATTGTGTGAAGTGTATTTATTATTATAAGTATTATGTTAATTGTGTGAAGTGTATTTATTATTACAAGTATTATGTTAATTGTGTGAAGTGTATTTATTATTACAAGTGTGATGTTAATTGTGTGAAGTGTATTTATTATTACAAGTGTGATGTTAATTGTGTGAAGTGTATTTATTATTACAAGTATTATGTTAATTGTGTGAAGTGTATTTATTATTACAAGTGTGATGTTAATTGTGTGAAGTGTATTTATTATTACAAGTATTATGTTAATTGTGTGAAGTGTATTTATTATTACAAGTGTGATGTTAATTGTGTGAAGTGTATTCACTATTACAAGTGTGATGTTAATTTGTGTGAAGTGTATTCACTATTACAAGTGTGATGTTAATTTGTGTGAAGTGTATTCACTATTACAAGTGTGATGTTAATTGTGTGAAGTGTATGCACTGTTACAAGTATTATGTTAATTGTGTGAAGTGTATTTATTATTACAAGTATTATGTTAATTGTGTGAAGTGTATTCACTGTTACAAGTATTATGTTAATTGTGTGAAGTGTATTTATTATTACAAGTATTATGTTAATTGTGTGAAGTGTATTTATTATTACAAGTGTGATGTTAATTGTGTGAAGTGTATGCACTATTACAAGTGTGATGTTAATTTGTGTGAAGTGTATGCACTATTACAAGTATAATGTTAATTGTGTGAAGTGTATGCACTATTACAAGTGTGATGTTAATTTGTGTGAAGTGTATGCACTATTACAAGTATTATGTTAATTGTGTGAAGTGTATGCACTATTACAAGTGTGATGTTAATTTGTGTGAAGTGTATGCACTATTACAAGTATAATGTTAATTGTGTGAAGTGTATGCACTATTACAAGTATTATGTTAATTGTGTGAAGTGTATGCACTATTACAAGTGTGATGTTAATTTGTGTGAAGTGTATTCACTGTTACAAGTATTATGTTAATTGTGTGAAGTGTATTTATTATTATAAGTATTATGTTAATTGTGTGAAGTGTATTTATTATTACAAGTATAGTGTTAATTGTGTGAAGTGTATTCACTATTACAAGTATTATGTTAATTGTGTGAAGTGTATTTATTATTACAAGTATAGTGTTAATTGTGTGAAGTGTATTCACTATTACAAGTATTATGTTAATTGTGTGAAGTGTATTCATTGTTACAAGTATTATGTTAATTGTGTGAAGTGTATTCACTGTTACAAGTATTATGTTAATTGTGTGAAGTGTATTCACTATTACAAGTATTATGTTAATTGTGTGAAGTGTATTTATTATTACAAGTGTGATGTTAATTGTGTGAAGTGTATTTATTATTACAAGTGTGATGTTAATTGTGTGAAGTGTATTTATTATTACAAGTATTATGTTAATTGTGTGAAGAGTATTTATTATTACAAGTGTGATGTTAATTGTGTGAAGTGTATTTATTATTACAAGTGTGATGTTAATTGTGTGAAGTGTATTTATTATTACAAGTATTATGTTAATTGTGTGAAGTGTATTTATTATTACAAGTGTGATGTTAATTGTGTGAAGTGTATTTATTATTACAAGTATTATGTTAATTGTGTGAAGTGTATTTATTATTACAAGTGTGATGTTAATTGTGTGAAGTGTATTCACTATTACAAGTGTGATGTTAATTTGTGTGAAGTGTATTCACTATTACAAGTGTGATGTTAATTTGTGTGAAGTGTATTCACTATTACAAGTGTGATGTTAATTGTGTGAAGTGTATGCACTATTACAAGTATTATGTTAATTGTGTGAAGTGTATTTATTATTACAAGTGTTATGTTATTTGTGTGAAGCGTATGCACTATTACAAGTATGGTGTTAATTTGTGTGAAGTGTATTTATGATGTATAAAACTTTAAGTAGATATATCTTCATTACTGATACGATTCTTATTAACTACCCAAAAGTAGTAAAGATATTGCCGCTAAGGTTTATATTACAGATATCCTAATGTGACTGGATAACCTTTGGACGTGTTATTATAGGTTTGTTGTCAAGCTGTGTTAATGTATTAATGATATGAACCTAAACTATTTTCATTAGTTATAAACACAGAGTAAAGATAAACGAGTTAGATTTTTAATAACTTGCTTATTTAGATAGTACGACAGGTGCTTGTTGGTACATACATGTAAACAAGTTCAGATGTTTATTTAGATATTACGACAGGTACTTGTTGGTACATACATGTAAACAAAATAAGCTCCGATGAGGAGATGCATCTTTTTTTATCAAGAAAAGTAAAGTAAAAATAATGAGATATATGTGTGACGGCGTCCTTTAAGCTGACGTAATTAGAGACTGTAGCAAGTCTATTGTTAGGGGGGATGTACGAAGTCTATTTATAATTATATACATCGAAATCCCTGTCGGCTGTGTAAAATATTTCAATTAAACCAAACAATCCAGTATCCTTAAACTTTTCAACTTCTTATCTAACGTTTATCTAATTAAAGGCAATTTTTTTGCACATGTCATAGGGAAATTAGACGAAAACCTGTAGTGTTTGGGAGATAGCTACACATAGTGGGTGTGGTTACAATAACGGGAATCACATCGCACTGCGATAAATGTATGATAGACAACAAAACAGGAGTTATATTTGTAGTTCTTTATTTGAAATAAAAATATATTGCACTTTTTATGACACAAAATGAAAAAGATGTACATGTGTGTGGAGTAAAAAAGTGTAACGGGTCAAAGGTCAGAAAAGGCCGACCATTTTTACAAATATACAAAGCAGACTCATTAAATATTCTCCAGTATAAAACGTAAACGCCATGAATTGTATGATTAGCAAAAATTAGTATTTTAAGGTGCACAAAGCAACTGGAACTAAATATTTTTTCATTGCATGTTTTAAATTCCGGTACATCGTCCTACTTCAACTGCTTGTGGTTTCACTGATTTGGTTTTTAGAATGTAAGTTGTGCCATATTTTATTCTATATAAGAATAAGTTAGATTTATATACTATAATATAATGACAATTCAACTGAATATACATATACAAAAATTACCCTAGTTATTTACAGGAAAACATCATTAGTTATAAATACATATATATCTTATGTACAATTAAGCATACCAAACTATGACGAGGGATGTAAAATGTAGCACATACGACATAGAAGTATACGAGGACAGAAAATAAAAGGTACGACACAGATATAAAGGAAAGGGATACAAAACATCTCGAGATAGTTAAGAGAATAGATAAAGGTAAGAACGATTTCGGGGCAATTAAAACGGAATAACGAAGGAAAAAACAAGGTACATGAAACGAGACAGAAAAATACGAGAAACGAGATCTGACAAAAGGAGAAAAGGTAACGACGAAACGAGAACAGACAAAATAACGAGGGAAATATCACGAGGTAACGACAAAAGACAAAATAACGAGGGAAATGGTCTCAAGGTAACGACGTCCAACAAAACATACTTACAGGCCAATGGTAGTATAGCTTTGTATTAAAGTTATCCATTGTACCTACGTATACCCCCTCTACAGTCTGTGTACAATACAGGATGGACAGAAAAACAATCGTGTTCTATCTTATGTCTATCTCGATCGATCTTTGAGTCCCAATAACTTTACGTTCTAAATATATTTATGATAACAGAATGAGATCAACATGTACTGTTAGATATACTTTCGGTCAGTCAGATTCACCATTCCGAATACGATGTACGCACATTGTATACAACGTATGCTTCATACATATAGCAATGTACACATCGCAGAAATACACTGTGTATATATCTATGTATATATACAATGTATGATTTAATCCCATATACAATAGGTAGTAGGTGCATGTATATACTGTATAGTTATCATACACAGCACAACAATGTTCATGAAAAGTACACCAAAATATACAGTTTCTATATTGTTAACAATGATTCAATGTAAACATGATACAATGTAGACAATGATACAATGTAGAAATTAATACAATGTAGACAATGATACAATGTAAACATAATACAATGTAAACATGATACAATGTAGACAATGATACAATGTAGAAAATAATACAATGTAGACAATGATACAATGTAAACATGATACAATGTAGACAATGATACAATGTAAACATGATACAATGTAGACAATGATGAACATGATACAATGTAGACAATGATACAATGTAAACATGATACAATGTAAACATGATACAATGTAGACAATGATACAATGTAGACAATGATACAATGTAGACAATGATACAATGTAAACATGATACAATGTAGACAATGATACAATGTAGACAATGATACAATGTAAACATGATACATTGTAGAAAGCAAGGCTATTGTGATGGCACCCGTTTTAGCGTTGAAGTATAGACTAGTGGAATAACAACGTCACTGTCTGGTTATATCCACTGATGTATCACCTGAGTCAGAGAAAAAAGAACTGTCAAAAGAACTATTGCTTGTTTCCTCAAAATTTGGCTTTCCTTCCCGATTGAGAGCTTGTAACATTCGAGCACTATGTTCCTGTGCTTTGGCCCGTAAAGCAGCGATACTTTCCGACCGGAACTCATCTTTATGTTTGTCATCTGTTCCCTCCTCTTCCGTATTCTCTTCCTCTTTCATCTTTTTAGACGCTTCGATAGACTTCTTGTGCATACCTAGGTGGTGGATAAACAAAACAAAGAAATCAATCACAGTTTACTGCAGTACATTTGTATGAATGTGTCTATGCAGATAAAGCTTCAGAAATTATTACGAACACTTATAGTCATCACGACATTCAACTCTATGACGTACCCAACAGCCACGGTGCGTTTGACTTGTCGATGCCTTTGTTAGCTGATTTCAGGATAGATTCCGGAAGCGGAAGTGCATGTCTAACCATGGCTCCGTACAGACCATATTCTGCCATAATGCTACTTTTCCCCCAGGTCTTCTCGCTCTTTCGCCATTTTGCTCGTCTGTTTTGAAACCATACCTAGAAATATAAACAAATTCACTAATTATTTTGATTTGAGACCTACACTTTCGGGGTTATTTTCTATTTTCAAAATCGAACAGAATTTCATTTCCTATCTCCTGTAAGAGCAAAGCTTGAAACAATTAGGTGTTTCAACAATACATTATATTTTGAATGTAATTATCTGAGGAATACTAACGTACAGAATTAAACATATGCATCTGCTGTAATGACAAATTATCATAATTAGAGGTAAAACCTTGGAATTTTGAAAAACAGAAAAAAACTCACAGTGTAAACAGAGATTTTTTTATCAAGAAATTACACTACGCTTAAACTAAACTATGTTAGTCAGCGATAGGCAAAGCAAAATATCTACTGAATGTATGAGAAAGTCAGCATTACGCCAACCAACATGTCATACAAAGCTTTGGCTGACGTCACCGGGTTTTATAATTTGAACCTGTCCGTATAGAATCACACATGCCGCTTATCTGAGACTTTATCGTGCGTATCTATTAGATAGATGTTGGAGGCGATCACGCAGTACAGAGCTGTCAGTTGCCTAGTCCGTTATTCCCGTGTAACCACGAATCTGGAAGGGACGAGCACGTCAAATTTCCTCCCCTATCTTGAGCCAACAGAATAAATAAACACACTTTGCTGTGTAAATTTTGATAGCAACACTAATTACCCCACGATTTTGACGTTCGCCAATAATTCCTCATGCCGGGATTTTGATTTTTGTCTCTGATTGTGGCAAAGTTTTGGGTCTCAAAGTGCACGTGACAACCTATCGGGTGTCGGGTTAATACAAGGTTAAAATAACTTGACCTTGAATCCCGGGTTGTGAGGGAGGGGCGAGAGAGGGGAAGGGTATACGGCTGTATTTGCAAGGTCTTTGTACGGTTTGTGGAATATAGAAGTTGTTTTCTTTTCATATGCATCAAAGATAAACGAAAATTGAAAACAGATAGACAGGGAACGCATGCCTCCAACTGTATTTACACAGTTTAAGTAGAGATAAATCTTTTTTTGTATTATCTCAGATATCTTAAGCATCAAAATTCCAAGGCGATATCAAAGCTTGATCAATAAACAATCATTGACTTTTCAAACGTATACACCAAGTCCTCGAAATGAAATTGTGGATAAAATTTAGAACGTACATTTCAAAACATTATAATAAACAACACGTAATTGTGTTTTTTCCGTGTAATCGGTCATTTCTGTGGTCCTCTGTCAATATCCTATTATATATGTGTACCTGAATACGATCCTCAGGGAGATCAATCTTCAGGGCCAACACCTCCCGAGTGTACAGGTCAGGGTAATGTGCCTCCTTAAATGTCTTCTCCAGTTCGTCACTCTGGTAACTCGTAAATATGGTCCTACATCAAAGAGAATAAAATATTACATTAAAATAACGTATTTAATACTGCTTCCATGTAGTTGACTTTAAATTTGTGTTCTATTAGTATGTTTACATAAATAACGAGCTGTACATATATAACGAGATGTACATATATAACGAGATGTACATATATAACGAGCTGTACATACACTTCTTTTTGATATCCAAGATTTTAGTAACTTTATATGTCTGTGACGGCAAGTTGTAAATTTGTCTTTGAAAACAGAATTATATTTGTTGTTTCATAAATAATAATGGCATGCATCTTTTAGAATATGGTGACATCAAAGTCGTATAATTGAAAGTATTGCTGGTAACTCTTCACAGCCATCGACAGCTTTAATTAAAACTCCGGGTAAAAATTCCGACTTACAAGGAAAGTCATGACGGGTAATTGGTGTCGGGTTTGTGCTGATTGGGCTGTTTATCTCGGCGCATGACACCAAATCGATCTGTAGCTTACCGCACTTCGCTTCCGAATAATCCGGTCATTTCATATGATACTAAATTGGAAAATGTAATGGGTAATTTTGCTCATTACCGACAACCCGTCACTACAAATACACATCGTTATTTATTTGACATCAGCAGTTCAACATGCGATTGTCATGCCCTGCCATTCTGTTTCGCCATAATCGGGACGTGATCAGCGAACTCTTCAGCGTAAAAAGATTGGTAAGTGAGTCGACCAATGGCGCGCTGTAATTGTTCAATGGTTTACTCTGGCGAGCTCATTAATTTACGCGCTAGACAATGGACCGCCTGCTAGCAAGACTGGTTATGGTAATGAATTGTTCAGTTTTTGGTTAGCTGGTGTCACAGATTAAGTTACAATGTAATACCGATATTGGAAAGTAATTACAGACGGGAGACGTACAACGATATTGTATTCTCAGAAATAAAGGAAGTGGTCAAGACGGTATTGAAAGACTCTGGTGAGCAGCGTCGTTTCTTTTTGAAAAATGATTACAGGTTACAGTGTTCCTTTAATCAGTCAAGTCAATGTAATATAAATTTAGTTGTGTAGTAAAAACAGGATCACCGAATACTTGATGACCGGTAGTGCTATGTACATTGTATTACAATGTATTGTTTCATTTGATACTGTATTACTATAATATACTGTCATTACGATGTGATATGTTATGCCCTATAGTCCACTTAGGAAGTCATTTTAGTAATCTTTATCTATATCGGTAGTTTTGTAAACAGTGAACAAAGCAAGTATCATTTATGGAAAAAAATTGAACGTGAAAACGAGAACTTTTATTTGTATATTTCCTTTTATAATCTTGGTTGTGATTCTTAAGACAGAGTGTATCCTCTGGGATATGGTGATAAGTGAACGCTCTGATTATAATGGGAATCCGCCTGATAAAAACCTTGGAGTTGGACAAGATATAAAATGAACTGCTACACACGAGGAAAAGTGACTCCGACCGCAACACCTGTAAAAGTGACTAAAGCCTTACCTATGTCTGCGTCTCTTCTTCTGTTTCTTGCCGTGGCCACCACACTCCGACTTCTGTATGTGTGCACATTCTGGTCTCTGGGGCACTGTAAGCACAAAGCGGCCATTGAGTGGATTTTTTTTTTTTTTTCATTTCAACATATATGTATATTTATCAGTCGGTTTATTCAGGGACCAGTTCAGTGCTTTTGTAAGACGTTTGCATTAGACGGAGTATATCTCTTAAATATTACATATACTCAAGACAGACATAACGGACAATTCTTGACAAAAACGTGGCTGCCTGTATTTTGAAACCCCTCTCAACATCATGTTTTCTATAAACATTCTAACGACAGAACGTTATCGTTATGTAATGTCACACTTATAGTTATGTATGTTATAGTAGATATTTCATTGTTTCCCCTTTGATAAATACATTTCAGGATTATGGCAGAATATCCATTTTTTAACGGTTGCGAAGCACAGTGAAAAATATAGATTGTGTCTTCCATATAAGTGAAATGTATGTGATAATTAACGGGAAACCATCAAATTTTCTTGGGTTTTTTTAAGTCTTAAAGGAAATAAACAGAAGGAAATATCCGAGCCAACACATAAGATAAAGGGGTGTTTAACAAAAAGGTTTGGGAAATCATAGCGCGGTCTCTGACCTCAGAGAATTTGACGTTTCGCTTGACAAGACGCCGCCATTTTA